>NC_084509.1:540000-552500 GCF_024500385.1 Phyllopteryx taeniolatus | reverse complement strand
AGCAGGAACAGCTAACACCCTAGTAAAGTGCTTCAGTTGACAAAAACGTCTTTAAAAGCTTGAATCAATCTACTGTAGCCAATTTGAATTCAGAACTCTGTGAATATTGTCCGCTCCAAAGGCAGTTTAAAGTCCTATTTTTCTAATTGGATTTTAAAATTGGCACTAAACTGGGTATGTAGTAGCTTGATGGAAATTAAAAAATGTTTGTATTGAATTTTTATGTGTATGTTCAGGTTTGTTTGTCTTTTCATCAAACAAATTCTAATGGAACTATAATAGTGTGAAACGTCGCTGTTTGTTCCTGTTTGTAAAAAAAGAAAAAAAAAAGTACAAAAAGTGCTGCTTTTGTAATTTTTGTTGTCGAAAAATGTTGAAATGTTCTCCAGCATGTACAACTACCAATTTTCTGTTTATCTTTCCTTTAGTAATATTGTGATAATACCGATAATCAGGATAAGTTTGTCCTGATAATTGTGATATGAAATGTTTATATTGTTTAGTCTGAGTTGTTTTATTTTTTTAAACCTGTAGTGCCTATTTGCTTGTTTTCAATCAATGATGGAGGTGACTTTTTCATTAGCAATGTAAACTGAAGGGAGGCTGGAGTTTTATTTTATTTTAAGACCACTTGACAGAGAAGTCCAGCCAACATCCCCTTAAAACATTTGAATGAGAAATCTGTTTGTGTTGTTCCGACAGAAATGTCCTCCTAAAAAGGACATGGTTAGAGCCGTTTCCATACAGACTGGCTACATGGTACAGAGCCAGGGGCCCAACCACTGTGTCCTCACATACATGGCACAGCTAGATCCACGAGGTAACTGTTATTACACAATTTGGGCAAGACTACACCCTGCACTGCTTGCCAGTCAATCACAGTGCACATACTGTAAAGACAGACAACAATTCACACTCACATTGACACCATCACTGCATGGGAACTGAATGCACGCTGTCAGGAGAATGAACCACTACATCTTCATCAACTTTCTGTATTTCTTTCCAGGTTCATTGCCCAAGTGGGTTGTCAAAAAGTTTTCCCACTTCCTTGCACCCGGTGTAAGTCATCTACAGTTTGATACAAATAATGAAAAATGTGTTTTATGGACTAGACTGTCAGGTTTAGGAGTTGTAGATTAGATAGCCTCTCATTTATTTATTTGTTTTTATTTTTTTTAATCTCTCCCTTAAGGCCCGGCTTTTCAAGCCTGTTCACTGAGGAAATATTGCAGCAATGATCCTGTGTAAACTACTTCGTGACAGAATGATATATTCTATTTGCAGCAGATGGGTTGTTAGAAGGAACAACAAAGGGTCCAGGGCCAGCTCATTCTAAATGCTGATGCTGTTGTGTTGCCTCTGTGCCAGACAGTTACTCACTCTGCAGCACTTTTAATTTTGAAGTCCACTGTATACATGTAATGCAAGCTAATGCTGAGGTCATTTTATGACATTATCTCTGCATCAACCAAATAGAATCAACATAATACCTGTAATTTCTCTTGTATAATGTGCATTTCCCCCCACAAAAATTGTCAATAGTGCGCATTATACATAGGTATAGGGGAAAATAAAAATAAAAACTTTCACATTTTATAAATGTACTCCGCCATCTAGAGGTTATGAAAAAGCTGTACACTTTCATTCCAATATGCCACCTCCACCTCGAGGTTATGAAGAAGGTGTACACTTTTATTCAAATTCAAATTATGCCTGGGTAATCAAACATATGAGCACTACTGTGTTTTCTCATTTACTAAATAAAAGTAGGGCTGTGAATTTCAAAATAAGAGCAAGTAAATAGAAAGTATTACGTGTTCAAATAAAGTGCTTAACTTTAGAATAATTCTTTGAAAAAACTAACAAAATACAGATAATACTTTTTGCTACGTTTATACGTTTTGATCATATGGGTAGAAGCAAAATCATGCATTATACATGGGTAGAAGGGTTTTCCAGAATTTTGAGGTCAACTTTGGAGGTGCATGTTATACATGGGTGCGCATTATACACGAGAAATTACAATACTGATCCGATAGTTGTCCTAATAAACTGTACTCTAAGCCCATAAAACTTTCCCATTCCTACCAGCAAATAACTTTGTTCAAAAAAAGAAACTTTATGAACTACTGACAAGTCCTAATTTTAATCTTACGCATAAAGTTAGATTAATGCACACATTTGTACTACAATTTATTTTACATTCTTCATAATCATACCCACCTGACCTGTAAATGTGAATCCACAGCTGCTTTAGAGTAGAGCAGACATGAAGAGTGCATGCCAAGATGAGGAACACGCACACCTGATTAGATTTATAATGTACTATATTAACTTACAGGCAAGTCAGACACTTATGGTGTATGACTTTGTGGGGTTCAAATAAGATAAAGGTTCTACAAAGAGAGCAATCTAAGTTATGATAATGTGCTGAATGGGAAAAAACAGTAGCTTTGTGATAAACATAATGCTGACATAAAGAAATTAATAACCCTTCTGTATCATTCTTTTTTTTTTTTTTTTTTTTTTTTTTTTTTTGTAAGTTTTAGTGCTTCTATTAATATATATATATTTTTAGCTTTGCAACAGGTTTGAGGGTTTTTATTTTTTAGTTGTTTGTGCTAATGCTATAAATTACTACACAGTACGTTATTGTGGGCAGTTCAAACGCCCAGCGTCAAATTAAATGTTCTTTGTTATGATTGTATTTTCATCTTTCTAGGCAATGAAGCTGATCAATAAAGCATGTTTGAAGTATTCTGACTGGAAGCAGAGACACAACCCTGGATTCAAGCCCTGGCTCTACCCAGAACAGACTACATTACCCAGCATCGCACTTTCCGAGCTTAGCATTCAGCATGCTGAGAGCCTGGAAAATATTGATGAGAGCTCCCTGGCTGAGACCCAGGACAGGGATGACAGCTACTAATTCATGCACACGGAAGTTAGACCTGGGTCATGTATTCATACACGCGTACATCAATGCAGGGATACGTGCATGCCTGATACACGATTACACATACGCTATGTAGATTCATTCATAGACGCACACTCACTCACATACCACTTGTAGATCTACTCATCCTCACAGCAAATTGTGTTGCAGCATTCATATGCAAACGCACTTCACAAAGTTGGCTCCGTATTTTCCTACATAACGCATGCAGGCATACCATTTGCTATGTCAGATGCACTCAAAGCTGCAACACCCACTTGTCATGGGTTGCAAGTATTTTTTACAATTTAGTAATACTGGTCTAATGTCTGTAAATCTGATTTGCCTGTTAATGTTTTCAGATTAGGTTGGTATGGAAAAAGCAAATTTTCAGTAAAATTTACATTATAGGTGTTTATACAGTATGCTCACACAAAAAGACTTGAACACGTTTTCATTTTTACATCTCTGTAATTTGTTTTTAGTCGTGTTTTGTAAGCACACAATAAATATGCAGGTGTATTGGAGGCAGCTGAAGCTCACGACGAAACTCAAAGGACATCATTTATATATTTGGGAGGACTCAACTGTATGCCTTGTCCCAAATCTTAATCTAAGCCTAGCAAGAATTTCCAAGCTATAGCTGGAGTCGCCTGGACTGATCAGTGACGCTGATGTGGAAGTGCCTTATACCTGCAATCTTGCGAATGGCCAGCAGAGGGAGACTCCACATGTTCCAAAAATTTTAAATAACGAGGGCTCAAAATCCCAATTTGCTTTTAAAATGACATACGACAAACAAATGAATGACTAGCATGTTCTATATGCACAGTGTGCAAATGTCCTCGTCCTGGTTTGAAAAGAGCCCTCTCAAATATAGAAAAGCATGTACAAAAGCAGCTGTAAGATGCATTCTTTCTCTTCTACTACTCTACAGATGTATGAATGTATGTTCAGAAATTCAATACAGAATCCAACAGAGGTTTTCAAGCTTCACCTGAGATTTGAGTCATTTGTGTGAGTGTGTCTGTGTGGTTGCATGTGTTTTACATGCCACAAACCCATTTACTAAATGATGATGACCAGATTTGAATGGTTGTGATGTGGAACGAATCATTGATTTGTGCAATCATTTGCTGGTTAATGCGCTTTTACATTCTTTCCAAACTGTTCCAAACTTTTCCAAACTGTTGCATATGTGGCAGCACAGAGGTGCACTAGTTAGCATGAGCTAACAGCGTTATCAGCGTTAGCTTCTGATAAGCGGCACGTACTGACTGTTCGGCTAAGTTCACAACGTGGGAGCAGAAGGTATTTTGTGTTTGGTGATGTGTCCACGACATACGCTACATGCACGGATCAGGTGTACTAATTGAAAAGTATAATTTGATAGCTTGGTGATGAAGCGCTGCCTCCATGAGTGAAAAGAACACATTTCTCTTCAGAATCTGGGCTGTTTTAGAACAATTAGCCACCCGCCAACTCGCAAAACCCGAGCTGTGACCCTGGTCGACATGGTAACGAAACCTATGCTTCAAATTGGCCCTGTAGTACTAATGCCTGTAACAGACTACAAAATTTTAGTCCGGTTACTGGCCCAATTTGCTATCATGAACAATTTTCCAGATAGGGCCAAACATATTTTATCGGGAATGACAAAACTTGATGTGTGACACATAAACCACGACCAACGATTTGGCCACTACGATAGCCCTACGGTACTAAACTGAAAAGTCTAGTTTGTGATTTTTGTTATTTCTTGTTAAGTGTGACATATCAACGAGAACACAGCGACATAACACCTTGACGTCTACCAATTGGATTGCGTCTTGCAACGGCGCCTCGCCACCCTTGGTTGCCGTTGGCCACTTTTATTCGCACGCTCATACAAATGTTTACCAAAAGTTCAGAGCATGAATCGACAGAACGCCGGGCATGATGTTTATGTACAAACGTTATGTTGCCTGCTGGCTAGCGGTATGTGAACATTATCAAGCTCTCCTTTAAGAATGGGCAGCCCAAACTACTCTCCAGAGCACCCAGAGATGACACCATGCACATTTTTTCTTCTTTTTGTTCTTCTTTTCCAACACAAGATATTGTTGCCATCAAAACTAGTGCCACTGTAAAAGTTATATCCGGTAGCGTTCACACATTTTCCAAAAAACAAAAGGAAACTGTTTTAAATTGTGTGTGTGTGTGTGTGTGGGGGGGGGGCTCATGTCTCCTTTCACGGTGTCCAGCACAGGGAACAAATCACTGACTTTAATTGCATGAGTTTGCAAGTGTGTGGCTGTCTGTGCACACTGGTCTAGATTTAAATTAGGAGTCCCCCAAACTGTTGACATGGTAACTCTGCTTGTGGCCTGTTAGTCTAAAAATGTCCCTTACCTTTTCACAACCCCTGCACACGCATACCCTGCAGTAATAAAGTATGAATGAGGTGTGCACAGCTCTACTGTAGTGACCTCTTTGTCTCCCTGCAGCTGTCTCAGTGCGCTTTGTGTGTAACCATCCATCCTAAATGAGGCCCCTCACTCGGGCCAACATCATGTGCATGTGTGTGTTTGAGGAAATGAATGTGTGTGTGTGTGTGTGTTTTAGTGTACGTTTGCAGCCCAATTGCATCCACGTTGTCTTCCATTTGCCTTTGCGGTAGGAGACGGAGAAACAGCGGGATAGTCAGCATTCCTGTGTGTGCGTGTGTGTGTGTGTGTCTATATCTGTCATACTGCCACCCCTGCAGTATTCCAGCCCACCAGGGCTGATAGATGGGTGATGACTCATCCCCACCCCCTCATTTCCTTTATCTGCCCCCTACTCTATCATCTTTCCTCACATCTTTCTGCCATTTAAAAAAAAATCTTTCTACTTCCCCCCTATCTTGCGAATCTAGCGCCCCCCCCCCTTCTTTAATCTTCATTATTTTCTCCCCAATTAATTACCAGTCTTTTCCGAATGGACTCTGTCTCTAGTCCCCCACAGTTTCGCGCTGTGCTTTCCCTCACATCCCTCATTTAAGTCACTTTTCTATTTTATTGAAACAAATACTACAGTCTCTTTATATCAGGGGTCTCAAACTCAACTCATCCGGGGTTAGCCGCTAAAAAGTCTGTGCCGCATCAAGTATTCCCCCAAAAATAAAACAATAAATGGTTTCAAGCATTTAAAAATAGTCTAACTAATCCAATTTTGTGAATCTTTATTAATAATAGTTCAGACTATTAAGAGTTCTTCAGAATATGAACAAGATAGGTAAACGGGTCCTCTCTCTCCTCTCCCTGTTTTTTTGCATACTCGTCAGTATATAGTTGAGTAATGACATCTGATGTTGCACAGATTAGCGTTAGATTCTGATAAACGGCGCATACTTGATTGCTCAGTAGTTGTCGAGGCGGTTGTAGGAGAGGGTATTTGTGTTTGGTGATGGGTCCATGTGACATACACACATAGTGCAGTGTATGAAGTGCTGCCTTTACAAGTGAAAATTATTTTGTTGTTTTCACGCGCATCCTATTCCCCCCCCCCCCCCCCCCCCCCCGTAGTTTGGCAGAGTGTCCAGGACTGCCTTCTCAAACGGGCTGATTTCAGCAATACAAGAAATAGGGCGTGTGTAAAATCTACTATAATTTTTGATTGCTGAGGAATTTTGACGAAAACGTTACAAACATGCTCCTAGGGAACTGTTTGAACTTGTGAAAAAAAAGTGTTGCCTTTAACGCAAGGATTTTGGGTCCAATAGTTTATATGTTGTCGCCCTCTATTGGTTAAATTAGACTGCAACTGTTGAGAAAAATAAGTTTTTTTCTGGTTACTCCTTTAAACGATTACACTGCTTGTTAGAGTGAGTGAGATTGGTAGCAGACAGAATTCAAAGGGATTTATTGAAAGAAGTGATTATATAAATGAAAATGCGGCCATTACAAAAAGTGCCAGTGTGGTCCAATTCCCTGAAATCATATGTAAGGTTAATAGTTCCATACGATGTCATTTCTGCTTTTTGTATTGTCTCTTCTAAACTTCTTCTCTTTTTTTTGTGTGTGTTTTTTGGTAATGAAATATGTACGTAGCGTTCACGGGGGAAAAAAGAGAAACCTTATGAGAGTCGAAAATCACTTCGGTTTGAGTGGTTAGTTGTCCGGGACTTCAAACCCGCCATGTGACCATTTTGACAATCGACGCCGCATCGGCGGAAATGCACTTCTTGACGCATTCAAAATAAAGGTTTAGACGCATTGCGGGTACGTTCTAAATCTTATTTCGAAATACCAAAACGGAAGTAATAATATTGCCTTCAAGTAAGTCCGGGGAAGTGTGTGGTGAAGCTACTGTTTTTCATCCGTGAGAAAATGTTAGCTGCTGTTTGGCGTAGTTGTTGTTGAGGATGTTGAGCTGATTTGACATCAAACCTCGGGCACAAGTTACTTCACTCAGCCGGTGACTAAAAGGGTAAGACGATTCAATTAACACCAGCGTTTCCTCCACCCATGCCAGCAAACCAACTTTCCCCACAGCAAGCTATTAGTAGACACAGCAATGATGAATGATAATCAAGTGTGGTGGTTCACTGCAGCAAACAAGCCTGGCGCACTGACCGCTGGCTCGCGTCGCGTCGCGTTGTTTAAATACCAAAAATAAATGACAATAACAGTGGACTGGTCAGTTGATTAAATAACGAAGAGTGTAGTGTTGAGTCAAGTGGACTACTTCCAACGGGGAGCATGTTGATCCCCAGTGGAATTTATTCTGGTTAAGCCTCTCAAAAAAAAACAAAAAACCGCGATATAGCGAGGGATGTCTGTAATAAACATTGAAATGTCTGTAATAAACATGAAATGAAAGTCTCTCACGGTGTCAATTAAAAGTAGGCGATATCTTTGTGAAAGGATGTTTTTTTCCACCTCCATGGCGCTGAGGATCTCAGTAGATTGTATAGGTGTTCCTAATGAAGTGGCTGGACTGTGTTTTTTAAAAATTATTATTTTTTCCATTGAATATCTTTTCTACCTGACCATTTTTTGAAATTTAACAGAGGTAGAGTGACTAAACATTAGGCAAATAAGCATGGCATATGATCATGTCTGCTTTTCTCTTTTCGTCGTCTTACTTTTATTTCCCTTTTATTCCCTTCACGGCATTGTCCGTCACATACACTCATTGGATTACTCAGGATTGAGTCATTCAATGAAACATTGAGAACGGGGCTATGTTACAGGAATTGAGGGGCAGGTCAACCAGAATGTACATCTCACTAGGTTAAATTAAGAACTCTTTTGAAAAAAATGTGATACACAAAGGAAGTGACTTATGGGTATCAAAACTGAAGTCAATATTTTCAAGAAAATATAGTGGGCATGGCAATATGGCTTATGAGGAAAAAGAGATTCTGTACGTGAATAATTTTTTCTTTTGCTGCATAGATATCCTAATGCAGTCCATTAGTTGCATGCAAGCGAACATACACGACCAGTCAAAACTTTGGACACACTTTCTAGTGAAATTGAATGAGAAACTGTCCAAACCTTTGACTGGTCGCATATCTATGGGAATTTGCACACGTTAATAAGTGGTTGCGTAGTGTTAGTTTGGATCATGCTGTGTGAAATGAGTAAGAAGCATGTGGCTTTTAGCGCACACAGCAGCGCATTCATTAGACTAGAGGACATTGTTGGGATGCATTTCTGGACCGGCAGCACTGAGTCATCATTGAGATGTTGCTGAAAGTGGGCTCAATTCAAGCAGCAAGGCCAAAGTGGGCTAAAAGCAAGCAGCAAGGCCAGGGCTGAGTGCATTAGTCATTTTCACTTGAGTGTTATCATTTGTATTTTTTCTGGCAATTCTGACCATGAAAACACCTTAGGAATCAATTGGGTCTACTAAACAATTGAGGAACTTACTACGTTGTACAGTAGCTCATATACCACGAGTCCTTTACAATGTTTTCTCATAGTAATGTACAGTATATTATTTCTTGACCAGAAAAAGTGTGAATAAGTTGCTGCATTTGCTAGATGGTTAAAATGTTATTTCAGTTTTGCTTCATAACGAATTGAATATTATTTCTGTTGTCTGTGCAATTTACAGCATTGCCATTGAAAAAGAAATTGGAAATATACGTTATCCTAATATGTACTGTGCTTAGTTGTATCTTTAACATAAAAAAGACACTGGAGAGAAAGAAGCAAAAGTAAAATGCATTGTGCAGAATGATATTCCAGTCATTAAAATTCTGTTTATTGGCAAATTTTGTAAAATTCTTGTAATTTCGTAACAGACAAACGGTGAAAGAGTAAATAAGCATATTGTTAAAATTATGTGCATGATGTATGATGTAAGGTTCGGTGTTGTCTGTCAGTGCATTTAGGTTCGTGCCTGATAGGTTGCAGATTTGTATGGCGCTGATGGTAGACGAGTAGATCTAAGAATCATTGAGCTCATTAACTCATGATCTGCTCCCTTTCACACATGAGACCTTAGTGACACGGCATCCCGAGGGTCGGTTAAACAGGAAAACAACACAGGCCACAAAAGCGACTGCAATAAACCACAGCAAGGCCTAATTGCAGAACGCCTTTTAATAGAATAGATTACCTTTATAGACATTGCAACAGTGACTCCACAATAAATAACAGTCGTTAGCACCTCTGTTAGACCCAAAGAAGAGATTCCAAAAACTTGTATTTTTTTTCATTTAAAAAAATAAATAAATACTGATTATGAGAGCAGCATGGTGGACCAGTGCTTAGCATACTGTATCTGCTTTCCTGTTGAAAGCTCTTGGATTTCAAATTTCAGCTTCCTCCCCCATTCCCAAAAATCAGGTAATTGAAGACTCTAAACTGTCTATAGGTGTGAATGTATGTTTTTTATTTTTTTAAATTTTAAAAAATTCAGCGCACCTAATTAAGAGACTGAAGGTAAACATGACGACAGCATGTACAAAAATAAATATAGTAAAATTAAATACCACAATTGCGGAAAATATGGCTGCAAAGTTTCACTATTGGCACCAATGTTTTCTTTCAGGAAAGTCCCTTAGCTTACTGTGCTGTGAAAATGTATTGCCCCCCCCCCCCCCCCCCCCCCTCAAATTATTATATTTTTGCATCGTTTCCACACTTTATTGTTGATCATCAAACAAATGTATATATCCTACAAATATAGTCCAAGTGAACTTGAAATGCTGTTTTTGAATGATTTCATTTCTTAAGAAAAAAAACCCCACAACTATTCAAATTTACCTGGCCTCGTGTGGGGAAAATGAATGGCCCCCTAAACCGAATAATGGTGATATCATCACGATTTAAAAAAAAAAAAAAAAAAAAAAAAAAGCATTTTGTGATCCAATTTTTCAACTGCCACGCAGAAACCATTTAAGAGCAATACTGTCCTTAAATGGCACTTTGACTTAAATTTCAAATATTGGCCAGGGATATGTTATTGATATCCAATTTAATGCATTTTTTTCCAGAGTTAACAATATTCTTGTCCGTGTCAATTATTTAAATCCATTTAAATTAAACCATTTTGCTTTTTTTGGACAGTTATATTATTAAAATGTGATTAATTGAGATTAATTACAAAGCCTCTAATGAATTCAAATTTCTTTTAATCGAGTCCCACCCCAAATAAAATTATATAGAAATATTTTATTTGATGTCATTAGATGGATTAGATTGCTCGTGTATCTAATGTTGTAGCTGGTGAGTGAATGAATATGTTACATGTTTGCGGCTCAACACTCGCACTGACAGAACTTTTTTTTTTTTCAGCCCTGGAACAGCCCCGTAATTTGTGACCTTTAACCTTGTCATTCTGTATGGCGTGTGTATAAAAGGAAAGTCATCTGTTGCGTGTGCACATCCTGGCTCAGTGTATATGTGTCAAAAAATGGATATGAATCCTGAAGCACTGCCTGAGGCACCTATTCACACACTTTATTAAGTGACTACTTGTTTTAGAATGTGTGACCAGAGGCTAACAGTGTTCCCTCACGCGCACTTAACCCAAGCAACAGACTGCTCCATTGTGAAGGCCGCACAGAGACTCTGTTATTGGCTGCTTTGTGTCCGGGAGGGACGCAGTGGGAGGTGACTATGAAGACAATAGGAGAGAGTGGGGACATAAATTAATTGAAATGTGCAGAAATCAAAACATTGCTGGAGAACAGTACAGTGGACTGGATTATATACATAATGAGGTAAGGTTCGTTGGAAAAAGGATGTCGGCAGTTGCGCAATTGGCAAACCCCAATGTCGAGCTCAGCATTTTAAAGAAGTGCGTTGACATTTTTGGATAATTGGTTGCTTGCCCGGTAAAGATCTGTATCAGTTTGAGCTCTGGTTCACAGCTTCACAGTGGTTGAATTTAGACTAGCTCAGCACTGAAACACTTTCGGTGTTGACCATACACAAGCCGAAATAATTAACAAGTTAAGATTTACCGTTGTTGTCCTTGAACGTTTTCCTAGCAGATGGCCTTGTCCAAGCAGATTGTGTTTATTTAATAATAAGCAACATACTAAATCATGCTGTAGTGTAATTCATACCATGAAGGAATTCATTTAATTTCAACAGCAGGAAGTGCTTTTGGTTGGGAAGATTACCCTATTCTAGCTAGTAGGAACCTTTGAAAGGAAATTGCACTTGTTTCAACATTAGTTCACTATTTTGTAGTATTTCTCCAACTGCAGTGATACTGTGTTGACTTGCCTCTTTATCTCACACTTCCATTCCTGCCATCATGTATGTTGTTGGCTAACATTATTTCAACTGTACTCTGGCTTGAAATTCAATGAAGAGTGAAACTGTCATTGCCATGGAAACCCCAGAACACCTACTTTGTGTCTACAATGATGCATTTCTAGTTCCTTACTTCAACTACAGGAAAAAAACTAAATACAATAGGTTTTTATTAATTTATCGCCCAGAGCGAAACACAGCTATTGTAAATAGTTCTCAAAGGCATGTTTGTGAATGTCTAAACATTGGCGGGTTCACATTCACATTGTATTAACATTTTTTATTTAGACGGCAGAGAGGAGGATGCTGATGCTACAATATGAATATGGCTTTTAACTGTGGTGAACTGGACAAGCTGTGTGTGCCAATCTTTCTGTTGCAAGTTGCACTTCCTCTCAAAGAGCTCTGTTGTGTTGTGTGATTGTGTGTCTTCGCTGGCTGCTGATGAAATAATCCTTAAATTATTCAAGTATAAGGCATCATTATTTTGATTTTACTTCCAGCCTAGAGGTAATCATACTGAAAATTCATATGATCTTTTGCCGAAGTAGTCTGTTGATAAACAATCTACGTACTGTACTAATCTTTGGCTATGACAGACACAAACATGGGGAAGATGCTGATAAGTGCAAAAATTATTTCTTGTCAACTTGGTATTAATACTTCCTCGTTCCTTCACAACTTCTTCAAACATTGGACTTCATGGTGTCTTAGGTTGAGCAAAGAAGCAAAAATAATTGTTTGCACCATCACAAAAGCATGTAATCAATTAAGTTAAGATGCACACGTATCATTAAATTCTTCCATTTTAGAGTCAGCTT
>NC_084509.1:515000-535000 GCF_024500385.1 Phyllopteryx taeniolatus | reverse complement strand
AGTAAACGCTTCGGGGTCGGCGCCCGTCTCCGCGGACGCCCGGAGTGGACCGCCGGGTTACACCCCGCGCGGACTGCGCGCCGCCGGAAACACCAACCCCACCCCCGCCGGACGCCGGCATGGAGCTCTGAAGCGTCTGATCTGACGCCCGGAAGGGGGAATCCGACTGTTTAATTAAAACAAAGCATCGCGAAGGCCTAGCTGCGTTCTTCATCGACGCACGAGAGCTGCGTTCTTCATCGACGCACGAGCCGAGTGATCCACCGCTAAGAGTTGTCGCTCTCGCCCCCAACCTAACCCCCGCCGACTGCAACCCCCCCCTGCGTTCTTCATCGACGCACGAGCCGAGTGATCCACCGCTACGGCGTCCGGTGAGCTCTCGCTGGCCCGCGCCGCGTCGGGGAGGTGGAGCCCGAGCGCTGTACAGTGAAACTGCGAATGGCTCATTAAATCAGTTATGGTTCCTTTGGGCAAAAAAAAATCAAAGTGAGACAAGATACGACCGCCGCCGTCGCTGGGGTCGGGACCGGCTGCCGGTGAACAGCCTCTGGCGTGTTAGAGCAAGGCGGGTAAGGGTGTCGTGGTGAAGGCAAAAAAAAATCAAAGTGAGACAAGGCTCCCTTCCGGGCGTCAGATCAGACGCTTCAGAGCTCCATGCTGCGCCGGCCGGCCGGCCCTGCGCCGGTGTCGGTGCGGGCGGGCGGTTCCCCCGCGGGTGCAGATCTTGGTGGTAGTAGCAAATATTCAAACGAGAGCTTTGAAGGCCGAAGTGGAGAAGGGTTCCCTTGAATTTCTTCACTTTGACATTCAGAGCACTGGGCGCCAGAAGCGAGAGCCCGCTCGGGGCTCGCCCTCCCGCCCGGGTAAGTGAAAAAACCGCGTCGGGGAGGTGGAGCCCGAGCGCGCGCGATAGGACTCATGGGTCAGTCGGTCCTAAGGGATGGGCATCAAGCATGGAGCTCTCCCTTCCAGCATGGAGCACAATGACTGCACTCTCGAGCAGAATAGAGTTCCACAAAAACACGGCGAGTGCCCCGCTTATGGCCCGCCGGGAGGAGCGGACGCACGGCCGAGGGCTGAATTCTGCTTCACAATGATAGGAAGAGCCGACATCGAAGGATCAAACTGAAGCGTTTGATCTGACGCCCGGAAGGGACGGGGCCCCCCGCCCCCGGCGCGGCACTCGGCGGCTCGCATTCCACGCCCGGGCTCCAAGCCAGCGAGCCGCCGACCGGCCCCGTCCACCCCCCGCTCCAGCAACTTTAAGATACGCTATTGGAGCTGGAATTCTTCCGGGCGTCAGATCAGACGCTTCAGAGCTCACGGAAGCCTCGGGCGCGCGCCCGGTCCCGCAATGTACCTCTGGCCCGCCCGCTGGCGTCTGCCGTCCGTTGACCCTCGCGCGGCCTCTCTCTTCAAAGTTCTTTTCAACTTTCCCTCTAGAATTGCCACAGTTATCCAAGTAACGGCGTGGCTCATTAAATCAGTTATGGTTCCTTTGATCGCTCCGCCCGTTTTGGGCTGCATTCCCAAACAACCCGCGCTTCAGAGCTCCATGCTGGAAGGGAGAGCTCAGCGCCCCACACGACCGAAATCGGTACTTCACCCGCGACGGGGAGAGTTCTCTTTTCTGCGTGAAGGGCAGGGCCGCCCTGGCGCCGAATCCCCGCCCGCCGGAGGGCGCCAGCATGGAGCTCTGAAGCGTCTGATCTGACGCCCGGGAGGAGCGGACGCACGGCCGAGGGCGCGGCGGGGTTCCGGCTTTTTGGGTTTCAAGCGCACTCGTCTTCCACGAAAAACAACAACTCTCCTCGACGCCTGGCCCAAGAGACAACGACAACAAAAGGAAAAAAAAAAAAAAAAAAACCTCAACCGAGAGCGGCTCTGCCCGTGGACGGTGTGAGGCCGTTGGGCTGCATTCCCAAACAACCCGACTCCGGGAAGGCCGACCGAAATCGGTACTTCACACGCGAAACTGCCTCTGGTAGAAACTCCATTCATTTGAAAAGTCAGCCCTCGATCCAAGTTTTTGTCGGCGGCGCCGGTTGAGAGTTCCGAGGCGGCCCGAGCGGTTTTTTTTTTTTTTTTTTTTTACGGAGGGAAAAGACTTCCAGCATGGAGCTCTCCCTTCCAGCATGGAGCTCTTGCTGGAAGGGAGAGCTCCATGCTTGATGCCACTCCATGCTTGATGCCAGAGGTCCATGCTTGCGGAAGGGGGGGGAGCGGCGCCGGGGACGGGAGGCTAAATACCGGCACGAGACCGATAGTCGCCAAGGAGTCTAACGGCGCAACCCTCCCGTAACCCCGCCGCCGCCCCGCCCCACCGGGGGAGCTCCATGCTGGAAGGGAGAGCTCCATGCTTAATGACAGCACCCCCGCCGGACGCCGGGACGCGGCGACCTCCCGCTGACGCGAGAGAGCCGACGCGGCTCTAACCAGGATTCCCTCAGTAGCGGCGACGGCGGCGACGGCGGCGACGGTTCGGCCTTCAAAGCTCTCGTTTGAATATTTGCTACTACCTATGGTTCCTTTGATCGCTCCGCCGTTACTTGGATAACTGTGGCAACTTCACATGCGAAACTGCCTCTGGTAGAAACTCCATAATTTGACTCAACACGGGAAACCTCACCCGGTGGGAAGATGACCACTTGGGTCGCTCGGAACAGGGCCCGACGCTCCAGCGCCATCCATTTTCGGGAGTAACTATGACTCTCTTAAGGTAGCCAAATGGGGCCGAAACGGCCTCAACCTATTCTCAAACTTTAAATGAGATCCCCGAACCTGGAGGGGCGGAGACGGGCGGGTTGGAGCCCCCCGAAGCATTTACTTTGAAAAAATTAGAGTGTTCAAAGCAGGCCGCGGCCGCCGGCACTCTAATTTTTTCAAAGTAAACGCTTCGGGGTCGGCGCCCGTCTCCGCGGACGCCCGGAGCGGACCGCCGGGTTGAATCCCCCGCGCGGACTGCGCGCCGCCGGAAACACCAACCCCACCCCCGCCGGACGCCGGCATGGAGCTCTGAAGCGTCTGATCTGACGCCCGGAAGGGGGAATCCGACTGTTTAATTAAAACAAAGCATCACGAAGGCCTAGCTGCGTTCTTCATCGACGCACGAGAGCTGCGTTCTTCATCGACGCACGAGCCGAGTGATCCACCGCTAAGAGTTGTCGCTCTCGCCCCCAACCTAACCCCCGCCGACCGCAACCCCCCCCCTGCGTTCTTCATCGACTCACGAGCCGAGTGATCCACCGCTACGGCGTCCGGTGAGCTCTCGCTGGCCCGCGCCGCGTCGGGGAGGTGGAGCCCGAGCGCTGTACAGTGAAACTGCGAATGGCTCATTAAATCAGTTATGGTTCCTTTGGGCAAAAAAAAATCAAAGTGAGACAAGATACGACCGCCGCCGTCGCTGGGGTCGGGACCGGCTGCCGGTGAACAGCCTCTGGTGTGTTAGAGCAAGGCGGGTAAGGGTGTCGTGGTGAAGGCAAAAAAAAATCAAAGTGAGACAAGGCTCCCTTCCGGGCGTCAGATCAGACGCTTCAGAGCTCCATGCTGCGCCGGCCGGCCGGCCCTGCGCCGGTGACGGTGCGGGCGGGCGGTTCCCCCGCGGGTGCAGATCTTGGTGGTAGTAGCAAATATTCAAACGAGAGCTTTGAAGGCCGAAGTGGAGAAGGGTTCCCTTGAATTTCTTCACTTTGACATTCAGAGCACTGGGCGCCAGAAGCGAGAGCCCGCTCGGGGCTCGCCCTCCCGCCTCACCGGGTAAGTGAAAAAACCGCGTCGGGGAGGTGGAGCCCGAGCGCGCGCGATAGGACTCATGGGTCAGTCGGTCCTAAGGGATGGGCATCAAGCATGGAGCTCTCCCTTCCAGCATGGAGCACAATGACTGCACTCTCGAGCAGACTAGAGTTCCACAAAAACACGGCGAGTGCCCCGCTTATGGCCCGCCGGGAGGAGCGGACGCACGGCCGAGGGCTGAATTCTGCTTCACAATGATAGGAAGAGCCGACATCGAAGGATCAAACTGAAGCGTTTGATCTGACGCCCGGAAGGGACGGGGCCCCCCGACCCCGGCGCGGCACTAGGCGGCTCGCATTCCACGCCCGGGCTCCAAGCCAGCGAGCCGCCGACCGGCCCCGCTCCAGCAACTTTAAGATACGCTATTGGAGCTGGAATTCTTCCGGGCGTCAGATCAGACGCTTCAGAGCTCACGGAAGCCTCGGGCGCGCGCCCGGTCCCGCAATGTACCTCTGGCCCGCCCGCTGGCGTCTGCCGTCCGTTGACCCTCGCGCGGCCTCTCTCTTCAAAGTTCTTTTCAACTTTCCCTCTAGAATTGCCACAGTTATCCAAGTAACGGCGTGGCTCATTAAATCAGTTATGGTTCCTTTGATCGCTCCGCCCGCTTTGGGCTGCATTCCCAAACAACCCGCGCTTCAAAGCTCCATGCTGGAAGGGAGAGCTCAGCGCCCCACACGACCGAAATCGGTACTTCACCCGCGACGGGGAGAGTTCTCTTTTCTGCGTGAAGGGCAGGGCCGCCCTGGCGCCGAATCCCCGCCCGCCGGAGGGCGCCAGCATGGAGCTCTGAAGCGTCTGATCTGACGCCCGGGAGGAGCGGACGCACGGCCGAGGGCGCGGCGGGGTTCCGGCTTTTTGGGTTTCAAGCGCATTCGTCTTCCACGAAAAACAACAACTCTCCTCGACGCCTGGCCCAAGAGACAACGACAACAAAAGGAAAAAAAAAAAAAAAAAAAACCTCAACCGAGAGCGGCTCTGCCCGTGGACGGTGTGAGGCCGTTGGGCTGCATTCCCAAACAACCCGACTCCGGGAAGGCTGACCGAAATCGGTACTTCACACGCGAAACTGCCTCTGGTAGAAACTCCATTCATTTGAAAAGTCAGCCCTCGATCCAAGTTTTTGTCGGCGGCGCCGGTTGCGAGTTCCGAGGCGGCCCGAGCGTTTTTTTTTTTTTTTTTTTTTACGGAGGGAAAAGACTTCCAGCATGGAGCTCTCCCTTCCAGCATGGAGCTCTTTTTTTTTTTTTTTTTTCCTTTCGTTCAGCATGGAGCTCTGAAGCGTCTGATCGCGGCGCACCGCGGCGGGGGAAGTGCGCCCGGCGGCGCGGGCCGCGGCCTGCTTTGAACACTCTAATTTTTTCAAAGTAAAGGCAGTTTCGCGTGTGAAGTACCGATTTCGGTCGTGTGGGGCACGCGAAACTGCCTCTGGTAGAAACTCCATTCATTTGAATGGTCCATGCGGGAAGTCGGAGCTCCCTTCCGGGCGTCAGATCAGACGCTTCAGAGCTCCATGCTGGAAGGGAGAAGGCAGGCAGGCAGGCAGGCAGGCACGAAAAACAACAACTCTCCTCGACGCCTGGCCCCGCGCCGAGAAGACGATCAAACTTGACTATCTAGAGGAAGTACGACTTCCCGCAATGTACCTCTGGCATCAAGCATGGACGCGCCCTGGAAAGCGTCGCGGTTCCGGCGGCGTCCGGTGAGCTCTCGCTGGCCCGTGAAAATCAAGAGTCCTGTATTGTTATTTTTCGTCACTACCTCCCCGCGTCGGGAGTGCACTTTTGGTAAGCAGAACTGGCGCTGCGGGATCCCTTCCGGGCGTCGGATCAGACGCTTCAGAGCTCCATGCTGGAAGGGAGAGCTCCATTTTGGAAGGGAGAGCCCCGCGAAACTGCCTCTGGTAGAAACGCCGGACGCCGGGGGGGCAGGGCGGCTACCGGGAGGCTGGGGGGAAGTGGGGGGGGCCCTTCACGCAGAAAAGAGAACTCTCCCCGCCCTTCCGGGCGTCGGATCAGACGCTTCAGAGCTCCATGCTGCAAGGGAGCTCTCTCTTCAAAGTTCTTTTCAACTTTCCCTTAGGTCCATGCGGGAAGTCGGAGCTCCCTTCCGGGCTTCCAGCATGGAGCTCTGAAGCGTCTGATCTGACGCCCGGAAGGCACAGGGATAACTGGCTTGTGGCGGCCAAGCGTTCATAGGCGAGACGGGCCGGTGGTGCGCCCGGTGCGGCGGTGGGAGGGGGGGGTTGCGGTCCATTTAAAGTTCGGCGACGGCGGCGGCGGCGGGCCAGAGCTCCATGCTGGAAGGGAGAGCTCCATGCTTGATGCCAGAGCAAGAATGTTTTCATTAATCAAGAACGAAAGTCACCCGCTGAATTTAAGCATATTACTAAGCGGAGGAAAAGAAACTAACCAGGATTCCCTGAAGCGTCTGATCTGACGCCCGGTAGGGAGCTCCGACTTCCCGCAATGTAGGGCGGCTGCGCTCGCCGGCGCGCGCGGGCGGTTGGGGGGGAGGCGCGGGCAGGATCAACCAGGTAGCCTCGGCAGTGGCACCCAACTCTCCCCCCGCCGCCGCTTGATGCCAGAGGTCCATGCTTGATGCCAGAGGTCCCATGCGGGAAGTCGGAGCTCCCTTCCGGGCGCATTTTCAGGGCTAGTTGATTCGGCAGGTGAGTTGTTACGATTATGACTGAACGCCTCTAAGTCAGAATCCCGCCTAGACGCGGCCCTGCCCTTCACGCAGAAAAGAGAACCCCAACCCCGCCGGAAACACCAACCCCACCCCCGCCGGACGCCACTGCCGAGGCTACCTGGTTGATCCTGCCAGGTTTTTTTTTTTTTTTTTTTCCTTTCGTTGGTGCGGACCGGGGGAATCCGACTGTTTAATTAAAACAAAGCATCGCGAAGGGTCTCCTCCTCTCCCCCCTTCCCGGGGGGGGTGTGTGTGTGTGTCGCGGTCACCGTCCCTTCCCCCCCTCCGCCGCCTCTTCCCCCCACAGCAGTTGAACATGGGTCAGTCGGTCCTAAGGGATGGGCGAGCGGCCGTTCTTAGTTGGTGGAGCGATTTGTCCGTAAAAAAAAAAAAAAAAAAATCCCTACGCGGTTCCGTTCGTAAAAAAAAAAAAAAAAAAAAATCTCGCATGTCCGGGGGCCCCGCCGCGAGTGCATGGTGCAGCAACTTTAAGATACGCTATTGGAGCTGGAATTACAACTTTAAGATACGCTATTGGAGCTGGAATTACCGGTCTGCGGCGATGTCGGCAGCCCACCCGACCGACTTCCCGCAATGTACCTCTGGCATGGGAACAACCCCCGACCCGCAGCTCCGGCGGCGCGGAGGGGCGGACAAATCGCTCCACCAACTAAGAACGTACAGTGAAACTGCGAATGGCTCATTAAATCATGACTTTCAATAGATCGCAGCGAGGGAGCTGCTCCCACCTCGCACGTCCGGGGGCCCCACCGCGAGTGCATGGTGCCCTTCCGGGCGTCCGATCAGACGCTTCAGAGAGCTCTGAAGCGTCTGATCTGACGCGGGCACTCGCCGTGTTTTTAGGGAACACTATATTCTTCTGCATCTCGTGTGGCTGAGCGCCACTTGTCCCTCTAAGAAGTTGGACGCCGGCCCTCACTTTCATTGCGCCTCGGGGTGTCGTCTGCCCCGGCGCGCGTCCAGAGTCGCCGCCGCGGCCCGCCTGGCCCCTTAAGATACGCTATTGGAGCTGGAATTACCGCGGTCGACCGGGGCGGACTGCTCTCAGTGCGCCCCCGACCGACCTCTGGCATCAAGCATGGACCTCTGGCATCAAGCAGATCAATGTGTCCTGCAATTCACATTAGTTCCCCACACGGCCGAATCCCAAGTCTTCACAATGGCTATTGGAGCTGGAATTACCGCGGCTGCTGGGTGAAATTCTTGGACCGGCGCAAGACGGGCGAGAGCGAAAGCATTTGCCAAGAATTCCAGCTCCAATAGCGTATCTTAAAGTTGCTGGCGCCTGGGTCGGCGCCCGTCTCCGCCCCTCCAGGTTAGACATTCGAATGAGACGTCGCCGCCACGAGGGCGCGCAAATTACCCACTCCCGACGCGGGGAGGTAGTGACGAAAGACTCTTATCGTTTTTTCACTTACCCGGAAACTGCGAATGGCTCATTAAATCAGTTATGGTTCCTTTAATCATTGTGAAGCAGAATTCACCAAGCGTTGGATTGATGACTGCACTCTCGAGCAGAATAGAGTTCGACAAAAACACGCATGGAGCTCTGAAGCGTCTGATCTGACGCCCGGAAGGGAGCACTCTCGAGCAGAATAGAGTTCCACAAAAAGAAGACGATCAAACTTGACTATCTAGAGGAAGTAAAAGTCGCCCGCTTGAAACCCAAAAAGCCGGAAGGATCGTTGATGCCAGAGGTACATTGCGGGAAGTCGGAGCTCACTGCCTCTGGTAGAAACGCCGTTCATTTGAATGGGTGTTTCCGGCGGGGTTGGGGGAGGGGGTGGTGGACCCCCTTTGGTGACTCTGGATAACCTCGAGCCGGCTTCAGAGCTCCATGCTGGAAGGGAGAGCTCCATGGCCATGGAAGTCGGAACCCGCCAAGGAGGGGGAGAGTTCTCTTTTCTGCGTGAAGGTACTTCACACGCGAAACTGCCTCTGGTAGAAACTCCAAGGGAGCTCCGACTTCCCGCAATGTACCTCTGGCATCAAGCATGGAGCTCTCCCTTCCAGCCATCCAATCGGTAGTAGCGACGGGCGGTGTGTACAAAGGGCAGGGACTTAATCAACGCGAGCTTATGACCCCGAAGCGTTTACTTTGAAAAAATTAGAGTGTTCAAAGCAGGGCCAGGCGGGCCGCGGCGGCGACTCTGGACCCTTCCGGGCGTCAGATCAGACGCTTCAGAGCCTCCGACTTCCCGCATGGACCTCTGGCATCAAGCCGTCTTGAAACACGGACCAAGGAGTCTAACGCGCGCGCGAGTCGGTGGGTCGCGCTCGGCCCGGCCGGGTGGCTCCCTTCCGGGCGTCGGATCAGACGCTTCAGAGCTCCATGCTGTGACACCTCCCGCTTGAAACCCAAAAAGCCGGAAGGATCTGGCGCTCGGAACACCGCAGTTCACGAGCGGGGTTCAGAGGTGTGGTGGCCTCGTCATCTAATTAGTGACGCGCATGAATGGATGAACGAGATTGACGTGCAAATCGGTCGTCCGACCTGAGGCGGCCCGCCGGGGCCCGTCCGGGGGGGGGAAGAGGCGGGAAATCGGTACTTCACACGTGAAACTGCCTCTGGTAGAAACTCCCCGGTGCCCGCCGCCCGGTCGGCGTCAGCCGCGGCGCCCCGGCTGGCCCCGGGTAGGCGGGGGGTGTTCAAAGCAGGCCGCGCGTCACTAATTAGATGACGAGGCATTTGGCTACCTTAAGAGAGTCATAGTTAAAATATTCAAACGAGAGCTTTGAAGGCCGCCGTTCCCTTGGCTGTGGTTTCGCTAGACGGCGGGTAGGGACAGTGGGAATCTCGTTCATCCATTCATGCGCGTCACCAGTGGCTCCTCAGCCAAGCACATACACCAAATGTGATCGCTCCGCCGTTACTTGGATAACTGTGCGCTCGGAACACCGCAGTTTTATCCGGTAAAGCGAATGACAACGAAAGGAAAAAAAAACAAAAAAAAACTGCGGTGTTCCGAGCGCCAGCTATCCTGAGGGCACCTTGGAGACCTGCTGCGGATATGGGTACGGCCTCGGCGCGCCGCCAGCGCCGCGCGGGTGGCGACCCCGGCGCCCCCGCCGCTCCGGGGGCGGCGCGGGCTGTCCTAAGTCTTTTCCCTCCGTAAAAAAAAAAAAAAAAAAAAATCCCTACTTTCGATGGTACTTTCTGCGCCTACCATGGTGACCACGGGTAACGGGGACACTTCGAACGCACCTCGCGGCCCCGGGTCCGCGAAGGCGGGCCGTCGGAGGGGTTTCCGGGGCCAAGTGACGAAAAATAACAATACAGGACTCTTTCGAGGCCCTGTAATTTGAATGCTGGCGGCGGCCGGGCAGGTCCGGGTGGGGTTTACCGGCGACGGGGACAAGTGGTCATCTTCCCATTCAAATGAACCGCCTTAACCCGGCGTTCGGTTCATCCCGCAGCGCCAGTTCTGCTTACCAAAAGTGCTGGCGCTGCGGGATGAACCGAACGCCGGGTTAAGGCGCCCGCAATGTACCTCTGGCATCAAGCATGGACCTCTGGCATCAAGCATGGAGCTCCGCGTAACTAGTTAGCATGCCGGAGTCTCGTTCGTTATCCGCGTCGGGGAGGTGGAGCCCGAGCGCGCTTGAGTCAAATTAAGCCGCAGGCTCCACTCCTGGTGGTGCCCTTCCGTCAATTCCTTTAAGTTTCAGCTTTGCAACCAGCCCTCGATCCAAGTTTTTGTCGGCCGGAGAGCTCCATGCTGGAAGGGAGCTCCGACTTCCCCAGTGAAACTGCGAATGGCTCATTAAATCAGTTATGGGTGTTTCCGGCGGGGTTGAGGGAGGGACCGGCTGCCGGTGAAGAGCTCGATCGCGCAGCCCAGAGCTCCATGCTGGAAGGGAGAGCTCCATGCTTGACTTTTACTTCCTCTAGATAGTCAAGTTTGATCCCGCATGGACTTCTGGCATCAAGCATGGAGCGCCGACTTCCCTTACCCGCCTTGCTCTAACACGCCAGAAACTAACCAGGATTCCCTCAGTAGCCGTCGCCGCCGTCGCCTCCGCCGCCTCCGCCGCTTCCCGCATGGACTTCTGGCATCAAGGATGGAGCTGTACTCATACTGAAAATCAAGATCAAGCGAGCTTTTGCCCTTCTGCGAAGGCAGCAGGCGCGCAAATTACCGGGCAGCGTCCGGGAAACCACAAGTCTTTGGGTTCCGGGGGGCCGCTGATGCGAGAGAGCCGACGCGGCTTCGACGCCGGGCCCGCAGCGGTCCTGACGTGCAAATCGGTCGTCCGACCGCTTCAGAGCTCCATGCTGGAAGGGAGATTCCTTGTTGGTGGGAAATAATTGCGGTCCCCAGTCTATCGGTCTCGTGCCGGTATTTAGCCTCGTCCGTCCGGGGGCTGGCTTAGAGAGGGTGCGCGCTCGCCGGGAGGCCCGCCGCCGCGTAGGGATTATTATTATTATTTTTTTTTATTCTCAAACTTTAAATGGGTAAGAAGCCCACTCGTCTTCCACGAAAAACAACAACTCTCCTCGACGCGCCGCCGGGCGCACTTCCCCCGCCGCGCTCTTATCGTTTTTTCACTTACCCGGTGGATTCAACCCGGCGGTCCGCTCCGGGCGTCCGCGGGGGCGCGGGTAGGGAGCTCCGACTTCCCGCAATGTACCTCTGGCATCAAGCATGCGTGGGTTTTGGGTCTGATAAATGCGGTCGGGAGTGGGTAATTTGCGCGCCTGCTGCCTTCCCGTCTGATCTGACGCCCGGTAGGGAGCTCCGACTTCGGCGGCGGCGGCGGCGGAACCGCCGACGCGAGGGGCAGCGGGACGCGGGCTGCGCGATCGAGCTCTTCACCGGCAGCCGGTCCCGACCCCACCGGAATCGAACCCTGATTCCCCGTTACCCGTGGTCAGCTCTGAAGCGTCTGATCTGACGCCCGGAAGGGACCAGCATGGAGCTCTCCCTTCCAGCTTGGAGCTCTCCCTTCCAGCTTGGAGCTCCATAACCCTTCTCCGCAACGCCAAACCCCGAGCGTCGACCCGCTGAATTTAAGCATATTACTAAGCGGAGGAAAAGAAACTCACCATGCACTCGCGGCGGGGCCCCCGGACGTGCGACCCAAAAAGCCGGAAGGATCGTGAGATGCCGACGCTCATCAGACCCCAGAAAAGAGAGCGAGCGGGCCGCAGGAGGAGCTGAGGCGGCGGAGGGGGGGGTCGCTGGGGGAAGCTTCGTCGGGGTGGGCCCCGGCGGCGTAGGGATTATTATTATTTTTTTTTTTACGGTCCAAGAATTTCACCTCTAGCGGCGCAATGCCGACTAGCGATCCGGCGGCGTTATTCCCATGACCCGCCGGGCAGCCCCCCCTGCCCGCCCGGCTGGGGGGGAGAGAGAGAGACGCGCGCCACACTGAGCGGATCAGCATGTGCCTACCCTGCGCCGACAGGCGCTTCAGAGCTCCATGCTGGAAGGGAGAGCTCCATGCTGGAAGGGAGAGCTCCATGCTTGATGCCAGAAGTCCATGCGGGAAGTCCCCCCGCGCCTCCCCCCCAACCGCCCGCGCGCGCCGGCGAGCGCAGCCGGCGTATCTTGTCTCACTTTTATTTTTTTTTTGCCGCCGTTTACCCGCGCTTCATTGAATTTCTTCACTTTGACATCACGATCCTTCCGGCTTTTTGGGTTTCAAGCGGGAGGCCGCCGCCGCCGCCGTCGGCGTCGCTCACCCGCGCGGCCGCCGGGGTCGCCACCCGCGCGGCGCTGGCGGCGCGCCGAGAAGACGGCCTTCGACTGCGCCCCAGCCGCGGGGAGCTCTGAAGCGTCTGATCTGACGCCCTCGATCCAAGTTTTTGTCGGCCGGACCTGACGCGGCGGGTGCCCCGGGGAGAGTTCTCTTTTCTGCGGGCTCTCTCGCATCAGCGGGAGGTCGGCGCGTCCCGGCGTCCGGCGGGTGGCGTGGCGTGGCGTGGCGTGGCGTGGCCACTCGTCTTCCACGAAAAACAACTAAAAAGCTCGTAGTTGGATCTCGGGCACCTGCCGAATCAACTAGCCCTGAAAATGGCAATTATTTCCCACCAACGAGGAATTCCCAGTAAGCGCGGGCGACGAGGCGAACCCGCAGGCTGGGGGAACGCGCTCGGCCCGGCCGGGCGGCCGGGGGGCGAGCGCTTGGCGCCAGAAGCGAGAGCCCGCTCGGGGCTCGCCCTCCCGCCTCACCGGGTAAGTGAAAAAACGACGGTGGAGCCCGAGCGCGCGCGATAGGACCCGAAAGATGGGCGAGGTCCGGGCGGGGGAGCGCTGTAGAGCGAGCGGGCCGGGTCGGCGGGGCGGGCTGGCGTGGCGTGGCGTGGATTTTTTTTATTTTTTTTTTTACGAGCGCAATGAAAGTGAGGGCCGGCCACGCCGCCGGCCGCGGTGCTGAAAATCAAGATCAAGCGAGCTTTTGGTTACTTGGATAACTGTGGCAATTCTAGAGCTAATACATGCAAACTCCCGGTTCCGTCGAGGTATGAAGGAAGGGACGACGGCAGCGGCATCCCCCACACGGCCGAATCCCAAGTCTCGGACCGGGGTCCTATTCCATTATTCCTAGCTGCGGTATTCCGGCGGCCAGCTCTTTCTCGATTCCGTGGGTGGTGGTGGGGGTTTGTTTGCCGCTCCATGTCAGATCAGACGCTTCCACTCTCGAGCAGAATAGAGTTCCACAAAAACACGGCGCGCGCGGCGCTGGCGGCGCGCCGAGAAGACGATCACTGAATGTCAAAGTGAAGAAATTCAATGAAGCGCGTCCGTAAAAAAAAATAAATAAAAAATCCCTACGCGGTTCCGTTGAAAGTCAGCCCTCGATCCAAGTTTTTGTCGGCAAGCGCGGGTCATAAGCTCGCGTTGATTAAGTCCCTGCCGCCGACTTCCCTTACCCGCCTTGCTCTAACACGCCAGCCTTCCTTGGATGTGGTAGCCGTTTCTCAGGCCTCTGGGCGCTCACCATGCACTCGCGGCTGCCCTTCACGCAGAAAAGAGAACTCTCCCCGGGGCACGGCCGAATCCCAAGTCTTCACAATGACTGCTCCCACCAGGGGGGAATCCGACTGTTTAATTAAAACAAAGCATCGCGAAGGACAGCCAAGGCCACCGCACTGAGGTATGAAGGAAGGGACGACGGGATTTTTTTTTTTTTTTTTTTTTACGGGCGGCGGAGGCGACGGCGGAGGCGGCGGAGGCGAGGCCGAAGTGGAGAAGGGTTCCATGTGAACAGCAGTTGTCATAATCCCACAGATGGTAGCCTCGCACCAGTGGCTCCTCGCTAAAGGATTTAAAGTGTACTCATGAAAAGCGGTCGCCGACCGGCCGGTGGGGTGGGCGCGCGCCACACTGAGCGGATCAGCATGTGCCTACCCTGCGCCGACAGGCGCTTCAGAGCTCCATGCTGGAAGGGAGAGCTCCATGCTGGAAGGGAGAGCTCCATGCTTGATGCCAGAAGTCCATGCGGGAAGTCCCCCCGCGCCTCCCCCCCAACCGCCCGCGCGCGCCGGCGAGCGCAGCCGGCGTATCTTGTCTCACTTTTATTTTTTTTTGCCGCCGTTTACCCGCGCTTCATTGAATTTCTTCACTTTGACATCACGATCCTTCCGGCTTTTTGGGTTTCAAGCGGGAGGCCGCCGCCGCCGCCGTCGGCGTCGCTCACCCGCGCGGCCGCCGGGGTCGCCACCCGCGCGGCGCTGGCGGCGCGCCGAGAAGACGGCCTTCGACTGCGCCCCAGCCGCGGGGAGCTCTGAAGCGTCTGATCTGACGCCCTCGATCCAAGTTTTTGTCGGCCGGACCTGACGCGGCGGGTGCCCCGGGGAGAGTTCTCTTTTCTGCGGGCTCTCTCGCATCAGCGGGAGGTCGGCGCGTCCCGGCGTCCGGCGGGTGGCGTGGCGTGGCGTGGCGTGGCGTGGCCACTCGTCTTCCACGAAAAACAACTAAAAAGCTCGTAGTTGGATCTCGGGCACCTGCCGAATCAACTAGCCCTGAAAATGGCAATTATTTCCCACCAACGAGGAATTCCCAGTAAGCGCGGGCGACGAGGCGAACCCGCAGGCTGGGGGAACGCGCTCGGCCCGGCCGGGCGGCCGGGGGGCGAGCGCTTGGCGCCAGAAGCGAGAGCCCGCTCGGGGCTCGCCCTCCCGCCTCACCGGGTAAGTGAAAAAACGACGGTGGAGCCCGAGCGCGCGCGATAGGACCCGAAAGATGGGCGAGGTCCGGGCGGGGGAGCGCTGTAGAGCGAGCGGGCCGGGTCGGCGGGGCGGGCTGGCGTGGCGTGGCGTGGCGTGGATTTTTTTTATTTTTTTTTTTACGAGCGCAATGAAAGTGAGGGCCGGCCACGCCGCCGGCCGCGGTGCTGAAAATCAAGATCAAGCGAGCTTTTGGTTACTTGGATAACTGTGGCAATTCTAGAGCTAATACATGCAAACTCCCGGTTCCGTCGAGGTATGAAGGAAGGGACGACGGCAGCGGCATCCCCCACACGGCCGAATCCCAAGTCTCGGACCGGGGTCCTATTCCATTATTCCTAGCTGCGGTATTCCGGCGGCCAGCTCTTTCTCGATTCCGTGGGTGGTGGTGGGGGTTTGTTTGCCGCTCCATGTCAGATCAGACGCTTCCACTCTCGAGCAGAATAGAGTTCCACAAAAACACGGCGCGCGCGGCGCTGGCGGCGCGCCGAGAAGACGATCACTGAATGTCAAAGTGAAGAAATTCAATGAAGCGCGTCCGTAAAAAAAAATAAATAAAAAATCCCTACGCGGTTCCGTTGAAAGTCAGCCCTCGATCCAAGTTTTTGTCGGCAAGCGCGGGTCATAAGCTCGCGTTGATTAAGTCCCTGCCGCCGACTTCCCTTACCCGCCTTGCTCTAACACGCCAGCCTTCCTTGGATGTGGTAGCCGTTTCTCAGGCCTCTGGGCGCTCACCATGCACTCGCGGCTGCCCTTCACGCAGAAAAGAGAACTCTCCCCGGGGCACGGCCGAATCCCAAGTCTTCACAATGACTGCTCCCACCAGGGGGGAATCCGACTGTTTAATTAAAACAAAGCATCGCGAAGGACAGCCAAGGCCACCGCACTGAGGTATGAAGGAAGGGACGACGGGATTTTTTTTTTTTTTTTTTTTACGGGCGGCGGAGGCGACGGCGGAGGCGGCGGAGGCGAGGCCGAAGTGGAGAAGGGTTCCATGTGAACAGCAGTTGTCATAATCCCACAGATGGTAGCCTCGCACCAGTGGCTCCTCGCTAAAGGATTTAAAGTGTACTCATGAAAAGCGGTCGCCGACCGGCCGGTGGGGTGGGCGCGCGCCACACTGAGCGGATCAGCATGTGCCTACCCTGCGCCGACAGGCGCTTCAGAGCTCCATGCTGGAAGGGAGAGCTCCATGCTGGAAGGGAGAGCTCCATGCTTGATGCCAGAAGTCCATGCGGGAAGTCCCCCCGCGCCTCCCCCCCAACCGCCCGCGCGCGCCGGCGAGCGCAGCCGGCGTATCTTGTCTCACTTTTATTTTTTTTTTGCCGCCGTTTACCCGCGCTTCATTGAATTTCTTCACTTTGACATCACGATCCTTCCGGCTTTTTGGGTTTCAAGCGGGAGGCCGCCGCCGCCGCCGTCGGCGTCGCTCACCCGCGCGGCCGCCGGGGTCGCCACCCGCGCGGCGCTGGCGGCGCGCCGAGAAGACGGCCTTCGACTGCGCCCCAGCCGCGGGGAGCTCTGAAGCGTCTGATCTGACGCCCTCGATCCAAGTTTTTGTCGGCCGGACCTGACGCGGCGGGTGCCCCGGGGAGAGTTCTCTTTTCTGCGGGCTCTCTCGCATCAGCGGGAGGTCGGCGCGTCCCGGCGTCCGGCGGGTGGCGTGGCGTGGCGTGGCGTGGCGTGGCCACTCGTCTTCCACGAAAAACAACTAAAAAGCTCGTAGTTGGATCTCGGGCACCTGCCGAATCAACTAGCCCTGAAAATGGCAATTATTTCCCACCAACGAGGAATTCCCAGTAAGCGCGGGCGACGAGGCGAACCCGCAGGCTGGGGGAACGCGCTCGGCCCGGCCGGGCGGCCGGGGGGCGAGCGCTTGGCGCCAGAAGCGAGAGCCCGCTCGGGGCTCGCCCTCCCGCCTCACCGGGTAAGTGAAAAAACGACGGTGGAGCCCGAGCGCGCGCGATAGGACCCGAAAGATGGGCGAGGTCCGGGCGGGGGAGCGCTGTAGAGCGAGCGGGCCGGGTCGGCGGGGCGGGCTGGCGTGGCGTGGCGTGGATTTTTTTTATTTTTTTTTTTACGAGCGCAATGAAAGTGAGGGCCGGCCACGCCGCCGGCCGCGGTGCTGAAAATCAAGATCAAGCGAGCTTTTGGTTACTTGGATAACTGTGGCAATTCTAGAGCTAATACATGCAAACTCCCGGTTCCGTCGAGGTATGAAGGAAGGGACGACGGCAGCGGCATCCCCCACACGGCCGAATCCCAAGTCTCGGACCGGGGTCCTATTCCATTATTCCTAGCTGCGGTATTCCGGCGGCCAGCTCTTTCTCGATTCCGTGGGTGGTGGTGGGGGTTTGTTTGCCGCTCCATGTCAGATCAGACGCTTCCACTCTCGAGCAGAATAGAGTTCCACAAAAACACGGCGCGCGCGGCGCTGGCGGCGCGCCGAGAAGACGATCACTGAATGTCAAAGTGAAGAAATTCAATGAAGCGCGTCCGTAAAAAAAAATAAATAAAAAATCCCTACGCGGTTCCGTTGAAAGTCAGCCCTCGATCCAAGTTTTTGTCGGCAAGCGCGGGTCATAAGCTCGCGTTGATTAAGTCCCTGCCGCCGACTTCCCTTACCCGCCTTGCTCTAACACGCCAGCCTTCCTTGGATGTGGTAGCCGTTTCTCAGGCCTCTGGGCGCTCACCATGCACTCGCGGCTGCCCTTCACGCAGAAAAGAGAACTCTCCCCGGGGCACGGCCGAATCCCAAGTCTTCACAATGACTGCTCCCACCAGGGGGGAATCCGACTGTTTAATTAAAACAAAGCATCGCGAAGGACAGCCAAGGCCACCGCACTGAGGTATGAAGGAAGGGACGACGGGATTTTTTTTTTTTTTTTTTTACGGGCGGCGGAGGCGACGGCGGAGGCGGCGGAGGCGAGGCCGAAGTGGAGAAGGGTTCCATGTGAACAGCAGTTGTCATAATCCCACAGATGGTAGCCTCGCACCAGTGGCTCCTCGCTAAAGGATTTAAAGTGTACTCATGAAAAGCGGTCGCCGACCGGCCGGTGGGGTGGGCGCCAATGGTTCCTCGCTAAAGGATTTAAAGTGGGCGCTCAGCCACACGAGATGGAGCAATAACAGGTCTGTCTTAGTTGGTGGAGCGATTTGTCTGGTTAATTCCGATAACGAACGAGACTCCGCCGGGCGTCAGATCAGACGCTTCAGAGCTCTGGCATCAAGCATGGACCTCTGGCATCAAGCATGGAGCTCTCCCTTCCGCAGCTAGGAATAATGGAATAGGACCCCGGTCCGATGCCAGAGGTCCATGCGGGAAGTCGGGGGCCGTGGAACCACAGTGCTCGCTGCGCCCTCCTCCATCGGCGCAAGGTGAACAGCCTCTGGCGTGTTAGAGCAAGGCGGGTAAGGGAAGCAGCGGGTCGTCTCGTCTAAGCTTCCCCCAGCGACCGGGTCCACCACCCCCTCCCCCAACCCCGCCGGAAACACCAACCCGCACGCACCTCCTCGCCTCCGACCTCAGATCAGACGACCGACCTCAGATCAGACGAGACGACCCGCTGAATTTAAGCGTATTACAATGAAAGTGAGGGCCGGCCACGCCGCCGGCCTCGTCATCTAATTAGTGACGCGCATGAATGGATGGCGGAGGCGACGGCGGAGGCGGCGGAGCTCCGACTTCCCGCAATGTACCTCTGGCATCAAGCATGGAGCTCTCCCTTCCAAAATGGAGCTCTCCCTCTTGGATAACTGTGGCAATTCTAGAGCTAATACATCCGGCGGGCCATAACCTCGGTAATGATCCTTCCGCAGTCCATGCTTGATGCCAGAGGTCCATGCGGGAAGTCGCCGCGGCCTGCTTTGAACACTCTAATTTTTTCAAAGTAAGGCGCGGGGGGGGAAAACCCACGGAAATCGCTGTTCACCTTGGAGACCTGCTGCGGATATGGGTACGGCCTGGCGCGAGATTTAACGCCTCTAAGTCAGAATCCCGCCTAGACGCCGCCGTTTACCCGCGCTTCATTGAATTTCTTCACTTTGACATTCAGACAAATCGCTCCACCAACTAAGAACGGTTTCCGGGGCCAGGCGGGCCGCGGTGGCGACTCTGGACGCGCGCCGGGCCCTTCCCCCCTTCCGAGCGTCAGATCAGACGCTTCAGAGCCCTTCCAGCGTGGAGCTCTCCCTTGCAGCATGGAGCTCTGAAGCGTCTGATTGGGGGGGGTGGCGGCGGGTGGGGCGCGGATGGGGGGGCTGCTCTCAGTGCGCCCCCGACCGCGCCCCGCCGCCCGGCGGCCGGCGAGGCAGGCCCGACTCTCTAATTTTTTCAAAGTAAACGCTTCGGGATCCAAGTTTTTGTCGGCTGGACCTGACGCGTAACTGTGGCAATTCTAGAGCTAATACATGCAAACGAGCGCCCGTAAAAAAAAAAAAAAAAAAAATCCCCCGGACTCGCACCGCATGTCCGTGGGGAGCCTGGTGCTAAATGTGTCTTTTTCCGCGGTTCCGAATCGGGGCACGGGAAGGGCCCGGCGCGCGTCCAGAGTCGCCGCCGCGGCCCGCCTGGCCCCGGAAACCAAAGTTCTTTTCAACTTTCCCTTAAGGTACTTGTCGACTATCGGTCGAACATGGGTCAGTCGTTTTTTTTTTTTTTTTTTTTTTTTTCCTTTCGTTGTCGTTGTCTCTTGGGCCAGGCGTCGAGGAGAGTTGTTGTTTTTCGTGGAAGACGAGTGGCCTCCGGGCGCTCACCATGCACTCGCGGCGGCCTAGCAGCTGACTTAGAACTGGTGCGGACCGGGGGAATCCGACTGTTTAATTAAAACAAAGCATCGCGAAGGCCCGCGGCGGGTGTTGACGCGACGGCTGTCCAAGTCTTTGCCGCTCCATGTCAGATCAGACGCTTCAGAGCTCCATGCTGGAAGGGAGAGCTCGTCATCTAATTAGTGACGCGCATGAATGGTGGCGTGGCGTGGCGTGGCGTGGGGTGTCGACTATCGGTCTCGTGCCGGTATCGGAGCTCCCTTCCGGGCGTCAGATCAGACGCTTCAGAGCCGGGTCCGCGAGGTGCGTTCGAAGTGCCCCGCCTCCCACCGCCCCCCCCCCCCCCAAACATCCTCGCCCGCGCGCGAAGCAATGTACCTCTGGCATCAAGCATGGAGCTCTCCCTTCCAAAATGCAACGCTTGGTGAATTCTGCTTCACAATTTTTTTTTTTTTCCTTTCGTTGTCTCTTGGGCCAGGCGTCGAGGTCGTTATCGGAATTAACCAGACAAATCGCTCCACCAACTAAGGCCCGCGCCCTGGAAAGCGTCGCGGTT